>NC_057810.1:72340485-72343430 GCF_018294505.1 Triticum aestivum | reverse complement strand
GCGCCCAGCCCACTAGGGGTTGGCTCCCTGCCCCACGCAGCCCATCTGGTCCCCCGGGAGGGGTGGCCCCACCCGGTGGACCTCCGGAACCCTTCCGGTGGCCCCGGTGCAATACCGGCATGACCCCGAAACTTCCCGGTGCCCGTTTGACAACTTCCCATATATAAATCTTTACCTCCGGACCCTTCCGGAACTCCTCGTGACGTCCGGGATCTCATCCGGGACTCCGAACAACATTCGGTAGTCACATACTAGTCTTCCTAATAACCCTAGCGTCACCGAACTTTAAGTGTGTAGACCCTACGGGTTCGGGAGACATGCAGACATGACCGAGACGCTCTCAGGTCAATAACCAACAGCGGGATCTGGATACCCATGATGGCTCCCACATGCTCCTCGATGTTGTCATCGGATGAACCACGATGTCGAGGATTCGATCAAAACCCTGTATGCAATTCCCTTTGTCAATCGGTACGTTACTTGCCCGAGACTCGATCGTCGGTATCCCAATACCTTGTTCAGTCTCGTTACCGGCAAGTCACTTTACTTGTACCGTAATGCATGATCCCGTGGCCAACACCTTGGTCACCTTGAGCTCATTATGATGATGCATTACCGAGTGGGCCCAGAGATACCTCTCCGTCATACGGAGTGACAAATCCCAGTCTCGATCCGTGTCAACCCAACAGATACTTTCGGAGATACCTGTAATGCACCTTTATAGTCACCCAGTTACGTTGTGACGTTTGATACACCCAAGGCACTCCTACGGTATCCGGGAGTTACACGATCTCATGGTCGAAGGAAGAGATACTTGACATTGGCAAAGCTCTAGCAAACGAACTAAACGACCTTTTGTGCTATCCTTAGGATTGGGTCTTGTCCATCACATCATTCTCCTAATGATGTGATCCCATTATCAATGACATCCAATGTCCATAGCCAGGAAACCATGACTATCTGTTGATCTCAACGAGCTAGTCAACTAGAGGCTCACTAGGGACATAGTGTGGTCTATGTATTCACACGTGTATTACGATTTCTGGATAATACAGTTATAGCATGAATAAAAGACAATTATCATGAACAATGAAATATAATAATACTTTTATTATTGCCTCTAGGGCATATTTCCAACAGATTTTTCTCCTTATACGTTAATTCGGTGCCATCGGTGTAGTGGGTTTTATCTACCATCTTCCACACAGTCTTTGAAGAATCAAAATAAGCTGTCAATGGAAATAAGCTATCAACTATTTTGAAATAAACAATATAAATTAGTTAATAACTATGTTTGAGAAACTCACATAGCGGTACAATCGGAAGCGTATCAACCAGGACCCAAATGTCCATATTGTCTTCCTCGCTGTCAGGATCACCAAGATCCATGGTGACAATCATACCCTCATAAAAACCATACATTTTGCAAAGTGCTTCCCAATTTCGGCAACCAAAATGGGTTACGCTCTGAGCATTGCACAGATTTACTTCAAAATCCATGTCATGATGGGTCCTTAGGTGTATTTTCTTTGTTTCGAAATTTTCATGGTCTTCAAAACCCATCCTCTCCAAGACATAGCGTCTTGCATGGCATGGGATAAGCCAGTCGAATTGTAAAATATGAAAATTAGACGTTGAAATAGTTGAAGTCATGCTTAATTACGAAAAAAAACACTTGTCGTTGTTGCGTACCGTTTCAGAATGGAAGGTCTCCTCGAGCTTAATGTTGAAGCGCAGATCTTCGTCCAGCCGAACGAACCTATCGCACATACCTCGATCGTCGTGGCACCAGCTACACTCCCCCGGGAGACTGTTGTCGTCCGAGTACGACATTTCCTACAATCATAATTCAAAGATTAAACTTGTACATTTTCTAGCACAAGTCATGCCAGAATTCACGACAAAATCCGGCATGACCTTTGCTAAAAAAGGACATATCGAGCGCCTGAAATTTGCCGGAACGGAAATTAATCAACACTCCGGCAAAACATAGGCCACTCAGAGATGTAAACTGAACATGAACAGCCACTTGGGCAACCACATATCCTATTTGAGCAACAACACAAGATATACAAGGATATTTGGCTGGTCTCACCTCGATGTCGGAGGGGGTCGGTGACTGGGACGACGGCGGGGATGTCGGAGGGGGTCGGTGACGGGGACGACAGAGCTCACCTGAAACCATATAAGTTATCACTAATACATCCCGAATAATTGCTTAAACTAAAAAATAACAATAAATATGACATGTTCAACTAGTTTTATTAATTCAACTAGTTCTTACTAAATATAAACTTACTATAAATAGAAAAAAACTAGTTCTTTCTAAAAATAAAGTAGTTCAACTAGTTATATTAATTATCTTACTAAAAATAGATTAGTTCTGTTAATTCAACTAGTTCAACTAGTTTATTAATTTACTTACTAAACTAGTTCAACTACAACTAAAGTAGTTCAACTACCACCACTACTACTAAAAATATAGTACTAACTAAAGCAACATGTAGTACTAGCTAACCCTAAATTAACATCTACTACTACTAAATCTAGTACTAACTAGTGGCAAGGGGTGGGGGGCGACGGAGAGGTAGCTAGCTAGGGGCGGCGAGGTCGAGGGCGGTGGGAGGAGGGCTGCCGGCGGAGGTGGGAGGAGGGGCGGCCGCAGGCGGAGGGAGGAGGGCGGCGGCAAAGGAGGGAGGGGCGGCTGCAGGTGGAGGGAGGATGTGCGAGGAGGATGGAGGAGGGACGGAAGGAGGGGAGTACCTCGGCGGCGGCGGCGGCGACGCACGACGACGGTTACGCGGGCGAGAGTGCGAGTGTGATCGAGAGGGCCGGTCGTGCGCGTGGGGATAAGGTAGGGATAGTTGTAGCGCGTTTGCCCAAACGCGCTACAGCTAACCTGAATAGCAGTAGCGCTGTTTAGTAAAGTGCGCTACTGCTACAGC